>NC_067153.1:61776691-61814191 GCF_903995435.1 Acomys russatus
TTCTCTGTGTTACCCTTGCCTGTCCTAGACTCACTTTGTAGACCAGGCTGGCCTTGAACTCATAGTGATCTGCCTGCCTCTGCCTCCTGAGGGCTGGGATTAAAGGCGTGCGTCACCACCTCCCGGCTGAACTTTATATCTTGCATTGCTTCCTCCCCTTGTAAATTGGGGATAAAAGAATTCAGCCATGATTGTACTGAATAGCAATAACGCCACTTACAACCCAATAAATACATATTATCAACAATAAATCTTATCAATCGGTAAATATTATTTCATATTTATTTCCCTTATTTTCTTTTACATACAATCTTTTCACAAACTTTCCCTCCCACTATTATTATTTTTTAAGCTTTTGAGGTATGGCCTTGCTACGCAGCTGGAGTTAGCTCCACTTGTGGCCTTCCTGCCTCAGTCTCCCGTGTACTGAGATTAAAAGCAGCACCAGCCCTCCTGGGTCCTTCACAGCCTCAGGCAGACCCAGCTCACACCCTGACCCCAGGCTTTTCTGAGAGCGCTGCTCCCCTAACCATGGTGCCACTCTCCTGCCGTAGCTTAGTGGACACTTTCCCCAGATTTCTTCCCCAACAGCTTGAGCCTGGGCCAGAAGGTTCCTGGCAGTGCTGGGGATACAGTCCAGCCCCACGCATGCTAGCCAAGCCTTCCGCCACCATCTCCTTTCCCAGCCCACACTACTGGTTCTTCAGCTCACAAAGAACCAGCCCAGACCCTAACATTGATCGCGTCACATAGTCTGTTGTTGTTTTGCTTTGATTAAAACTTTTTAAAAGATTTATTTTTATATTATGAGTGCCTTGCTTGAATCTGTGTATATGCACCATGCATGTGCAATTCCTGAGTATATGCACCATGTGTGTGCAGTGCCTGAGGAGGCCAGAAGAGGGCAACAGATTCTCCCTAGACCAGGAGCGTAGGAGCATAGCGCCAAACCCAGGTCCTCCAGAGAGCAGCCAGTGCTGCTAACTGCTGAGCCATCTCTCCAGCCTCTGGTTTTCTTTTTCCTTCCTTCCTTCCTTCCTTCCTTCCTTCCTTCCTTCCTTCCTTCCTTCTTTTCTTTCCTTTTTTTTTTTTTTAAGGCTGACATTGAATTTGCTATGAAGCTGAGGCTAACTCTGAGGTTCTGACCCTCCTGTCCCCACCCCCCTAGTGTTGTCACCATAACCAGCAGGTCTTTGTTAATGCAGGAAAGGGCCCCAGGCTCTGAAGCCCTTTGGCTACAGTCAGTTATTTGTATAGACTTTGCTTTCAGGGAAAAGAAAATAAAACACGCTGCTTACTGCAAAAATAAATCACTGCAAACTCTGAGAGGCCGCTGAACACAACAGCGAAAAAGCAGTGCTGGACTCAGGTGCTTCCTGATAAACTTTAATGAGTAACCATGGCTCAACAGCCGCAGTGCCAGGGTGTGATCCGAGACACCAAAAGGAGGTAAGATGAGAAAAGAAAGAAGAAGGGAATTTTTAATTCAGTAGGTCGTAAGCTTAAGTACACACAAGAGTCACCTAGGAAACTTGTTTAAAATCTGGACTCCTTGGGTCCTTTCCCGTGACTCACCAAGATGGGCAAGAGCCCAGCAGAGTTCGTCTTCAGTAGAACCTTGCAATGATTCTATCGTCACGGGTCCCCCATTAGGGGCCAGAAGACAGAATTAAAGGGCTGGAAAGGGACATCTATGCAGAAAATGGGGAAAGGGCAGCATACCCCCATGCCGTCCACTCTGAAGTTTCTGGTGTCATTCAGAAATCCTTTGAAAGTAACGCACGCCAAGCCTGGAGGAGATGGCGCACGCCTTTAATCCCAGCACTCGGGAGGCAGAGGCAGGCGGATCGCTGTGAGTTTGAGGCCAGCCTGGTCTACAGAGTGAGTTCCAGGACAGCCAGGACTACACAGAGAGACCCTGTCTTAAAAAGTAAAAACAAAACAAAAAAGAACAAGTAAGCCAAGCCAGTGTGGCAGTTCCACGGCTGCAGTCCTAGCACAGGAGGCCGAGGACAGAGGACTGACGGGAGTCCCAGACCCTTTCTCCACACACAAGCAAACAAAACAAAGCTGTTGTGGTGGAACATGCCTGTGACTCCAGCTCTCAGGAGGCAGGCCAGCCTGGGACATGGAGCAATCTATTAAAACAACACTAGAAAGAGCCCTTAAGTTCAGGCGCACTGAGTTTGCCCAGTGTGATGCCTGAGCTCATCTAACACTTGCTTGCCTAGACAGCATGAAATCATTGTATAAATGAATGAATCTTGACATCTGGACATGGAGGCAGGAGGATTGAGAGCTCAAGGCCAGCCTTGGCTACGCAGCAAGCTGGAGGCTGGCCTGGGCTACTTGAGAGCCTGCCTTCAGGGAGACCCAGAGAGCTGGAGGGATGGTTCAGTAGTTAGAGGATGCGGGGGACCTGGGTTCTGCCATCAGCACCCGTGTCAGGCACGAAGCCTTCAGGCACCTGCACTCAGAGCACAGCGCTTACATGCAAACACTCATACACGTATATAACTTAAAAATAATAAAAATACGGGATTGGAGTGGTGGCTCCACAGTTAAAAACACTGGCTGCTCTTTAAGAGGACCCTTGGTCGCTCTCCAGTACCCATGTGGCAGCTCACAATTGTCTCTAACTCCAGCCTTCAGGGATCCTACACCCTATTCTAGCTTCTGGGGGGCACTGTAAAAATGTGGTGCGCAGACATAAACACAGGTGAAACACCCATACTCACAAGATACTTTTTAAAAAATTAAATTAAATCGCCGGGCGGTGGTGGCACACGCCTTTAATCCCAGCACTCTGGAGGCAGGGAAACCCTGTCTCGGAATAAACACAAAAAACAAAAACAAAAAATAAATAAATTAAATCAAAAAGCAACTTAGTGGTTTGGTCTGTGACCTTCTGCCACACTGCCTGGCACACAGCCACAGTTGTGAAGCTAATGAGAGCCCATATCAAGGTGCCCGAACTGACCCGTCTGAATATCAGCAGCCGGGCGCGGCGCCTGCGCTCTTCACTCTGCAATCTCTGTTCTCCTGGCTTATTTCTCAAGTTCCCGGGGCCATGTGAGCTAAACCCACGTGACCCCCGCGGTGCTAAAGGTTGCAAAGATTTCCAAAGCCACTCTCTGAGGAAGGACTCCGGCACGTCCTATGAGGGGTCCTTAAGGTCAGGATAATCGGCAGTGTCGCTAGGATAGACTTTAGATTACAATTTAAAATTTAAACCAGGAAGACCACAGGCTTCGGCTGGAATCGCGCCTCCGCCACTTATCAGGGGAACGGCCAGGAAGACGCCTGTCTGGGCCTCGCCCTCCTTGTGTGAGATGAAGGCCCACACAATACTCTAGTGTCTTTCTAACTCCAGGGCACAATTAGCGAGTTTCAAAATCAACTTCCAGAGTCAGAAACAACCTGCTTTGCTCTCTGGGCTGCAGCTTGGGCCCGTTTGGTTTTGGGTTTTGTTTGTTTTGAGACAGGGTCTCTCTGTGTAGCCTTGGCTGTCCTGGACTCACTTTGTAGACCAGGCTGGCCTCGAACTCAGAGAGATCCGCCTGCCACTGCCTCCTGAGTGCTGGGATTAAAGGTGTGCGCCATCACGCCGGGTTTACAAGAGCTGTGTCAGGACGTTTACCTAGGCTGTGATGAAACCCTGGCTTCTGCCTTGTTCTACTCCTTCCTATTAAACAAATGGAGCTTAGCAGTGGCACACACCTGATTTTTACTGTGTGTGTAGGAGGGGGCGGAGGCGGGGGGGGGGGCAGGGGAGGGGGGAGTGGACAGACAAGTACGGAGGACCAGGGACCAGGGGGCAGGGTCTTACTACGCTGTGCCTCCTGAGTGCTGTGATTATGTGATTAAAGGCATTTGTCACCATGCCTGGTTCCAATTTAAAAGTTTTATTTTTTATTTTTTTTTGGGGGGGGAGGGTTCGTGTGTGTGTGTGTGTGTGTGTGTGTGTGTGTGTGTGTTTTTGAGACAGGGTTTCTCTGTGTAGCCCTGGCTGTCTGGACTTAACTTTGTAGACCAGGTAGGCATCAAACTCACAGAGGCCTCTGCCTCCCTAATGCTGGGATTAAAGGCATGTGCGTTTGCCTGGTCTTTTTTGTTGTTTTTTGTTTGTTTTGTTTTGTTTTTCGTTCACTTTTTTTTTTTAAAGAACAAAAGTTTACCAGAGTAGAAAGTTTTCCCTACCCATACAACTTTTTTAAAAAATGGGGTTTTTTTTGTTTTGTTTTTTTCTAAGACAGGGTTTCTCTGTGTAGCCTTGACTATCCTGGACTCGCTTTGTAGACCAGGCTGGCCTCGAACTCACAGTGATCCACCTGCCTCTGCCTCCCAAGGGTTGGGATTAAAGGTGTGTGCCACCACCACCCGGCTTTAAAAATATTTAATTTACTCTCTCATACATTACATCTCCACCAAAGCCTCCCCTCCCTCCCTCTTCTCCTAGTCCCCCTCCCCAATCCACTCCTCAGTTTTTTTCTTCAGAAAAAAGGGCTGGGCTGGCCTCCCAGGGATAGCAGAGTCAAATACAGTGGCACATCAGGTTGCAATGAGACTAGGCACCTTCCCTCATATCCAGGCTGGATGAGGCAATCCAGTAAGAAGAACCAGCAAATAAGGGGCAAAAGCAGGCAACTAAGTCAGAGACAGCCCATGCTCCCACGCACTGCTGGGGTCCCACATGAAGACCAGGCTACACAACTGTAGCACAGACACAGAGGGCCCATGCAGGCTCCGTGAGCCCCTCAGGGCCCAGGTTAGTTAATCCTGTGGGTTTTCTTGTGGTGTCCTCGACCCCGCTAGCTCCTACAATCCTTCCTTCCAGTCTTCTGCAGGGTTCCCCGAGCTCCGTGTAGCGTTTGTCTATGGGTCTCTGCATCCGTTTCCAACAGCTGCTGGATGAAGCCTCTCTGATGATAGTTATGCTAGGCTTCTGTCTGCAACTATAGCAGAGTGCCCTTAAGAACCTTTTTTTTCTGTCGGGGGTGTTTGGTTTGACCCTAGGTCTTTGTGGCTCCGGGCATCATTAGAGTCTTGTCTGCAGGCCAGCCCCACCCCCACCCCCCGCCGCCCCACCCTTGTAGCATGGGTCTCAAGCCGGACCAGTCATTAGTCTTCAATTTCTGCACCACCTTAACCCCTGCACATCTTATAGGCAGGACAAATGTAGATCAAAGGTTTTGTGGCTGGTTTGGTACCCCAATCCCTCCACAGGAAGTCTTGCCTGGTTACAAGAGATGGCTGGTTCGGGCTCTGTACCCCCGTTACTAGGAGACTTAGCTAGGGTCACCCTCAGAGATTCCTGGGGGCTTCCATTGCCCAAGGTTTATACCTTGCTCCTGAAACGTCCCAAAATTCCAGTCATCTCTCCCAGCACTAAAGGTTTTCATCTTCAGTTAGGTCGATAGCTCAGCACAGAGGGTAAATGCCATCAGCTCGCCATCTCACACCTCCGCCTCTCACTCTCTTCTTCCCATGGGGGCCCCCCTCCTGCAGATCTAAGTGGGAGGTGCCTACTCTTCAGACAAGAGAACTGAGGCGTATAAAGTCAGCACACATTTAAATAATGCAATAGTTTTGCAGGTCATGATGGATCATGCCTGTAATCCCACACTAAGGAAGTTAGGCAAGGGAGGAGGGGGTGCCAGTTCAAGGCTAGCCCAGGATACACAAGCCAAGCAACACTACACAGAAAAACTGTGTCTCACAAACACACACACACGTGCAAAATACCTTGTTATGCCCTTGTTGAGCAATTATGGTACTGCATAACTTATTTATTTATTATTTGTTATGTATATAACATCTGCCTGCATGTACACCTGCAGGCCAGAGGAGGGCATGAGATCTCATCATAGATGGTTGTGAGCTACCATATGGCTCATGTGGTTGCTGGGAATTGAACTCAGGACCTCTGGTAGGGCAGTCAGTGCTCTTAACCGCTGAGCCATCTCTCCAGCCCTGCATAACTTATTTAATAAGGTGATGTCAATGAGCATTAGGCTGCTTGGCTCTTCATCCTGAGTGTGTGCGAGACGCCTCACCTGGAGGTACACGTCTCATGAGCAAATTCCTAGAAGGAGCGCACCCAAAATTTCAACAGACATTCCCGAGTTTCTGTCAGAGAAGTTGCATCAACTTAGGTATTTGAAACAGCCATTCTCTGAGAGCCTACATTGTTTTAATTTTCCCCAAACTGATAGAAGACGTGGAAAATGACATTTTTTTTTTCATTCATTTAGTAAGTGGGTAAGCATATTTCCAAATGTTGGGAATCAGTTTCCTCCTCCACTCTGTGGGCTCTGTGGTCATCGGGCTTGGGGGCAAGCGCTTTTACCTGCTGAGCCAATTCAGTGGCCCTGTGTTTTCACATTTTAAACATACAATGGCCACTGTATATTCCCTTGTTGAAACTACATTCATTTTATTTTAAAATTATAATTCTCTCTCTCTCTCTCTCTCTCTCTCTCTCTCTCTCTCTCTCTCTCTATTTCTGTGTGTGTGTGTGTGTGTATATGTGTGTATGTGTGCGTCTGTATGTCTGTGTGTGTGTATGTGTGTATGTGTGCGTCTGTATGTCTGTGTGTGTGTGCGTGTGTGTTGGACATGCTTGAACTATGGCACACATCTGGAGGTCAGGCTTATGGGACACGTACTGAGCCATCTTGCTGCCATTTATATTTTAAAATGTCATTTATAAATTGTTTATTATCTCTACAACTTAATTACGCTTTTTAATTGCATGAGGACTTTCTGAATAGCAAATGCAGCTCCTTGTACAATTAAACTGTCTCTCCCAGCAGCTGCCCTTTCCTGGTGTCTGATTCTTATCCAGATCTCATTAATATTCTCTGCAAGCATAAATGGCGCTGGACTGTACAGATGGGAGCCCTGTCCCCGCGGATGTCTGTTTTGGAGAGCACTCCCGTGTTCCTGCTCATTACTATTCTCCCTGGTGCCCAGCCCAATGGGAAGCCTCCCGGCCTCGAGAGACATTCCCTGCGTGGCTGTGTTTCAGGTACTCCCCTCATCCATGTGGTCCAGCATGTTTCCCACAGGCAGGGCTATCCATATACCAGCTGGATATTAGGACCGGTCTCGGAGGCTCCATCTCTTTTTGGGACAGGCTCTCACTATGTGATCCAGGCTGGCTTCGAACTCTTGACCCTCCTCGGTCAGCCTCCCAGGTGCTGGGATTACAGAATGTACAAGGACACTTACTGGGCTAAAGCTGAGCCTCTCACAGGGAGTCCAAACATGGTTCTGAAGTGGGTCCCTGAGGGTTCCAGTGCAAAAGAGATATGGGAATTTTAGTTTTGGCTTGTTTTCCAGGGATATTAGCCAGAACATGGAGAAAGGCAGAAGGTTCTTGCCACCTACCTAGGGAGAGTATGTCTCTGCCAGGCCACCATAGCTTCATAAGCCTGGGGATCGGTTACGGACTGCTAGCCATATGCCACACGCTTTGCACACACTGGCTCATTAGTCTACTTGATCTTGTTCACTCAGTGCCTATGACATCATGAAGCAAGTGTTCTCGTCCGACAGAGGGAGAAGCTGAGGTTCTCAGTGTCATACAGTTGGAAAGCTTTAGAATCGGGGCCCTGGAGACAGCTCAGCAGGGAAAGCCGCCTGCTGCCAAGCCTGATGACCTGAGTTCAATTCCCTGGGGTTCACATGGGGAGACGGGAGAACTGACCCCCCGCAAGCTGCCTCCCCAAGTCAGTAAATAAAGTAAAGTGGTAGAAGTAGGCAGGCCTCGTAGTTCCCACCTGTCACCCGAGTCTGACTCAAGATGCTAAGGCAGGAGGATTGCTGCAAGTTCTAGCCAGCCTGGCTTCCGGAGTGAGACCTTGTCTCAAGACAACAGAAAAAAAATGACAGAACCAGTATTTCAAATGGTCTTACAAAGCCGGGCGTGGTGGCACACACCTTTAACCCCAGCACTTGGGAGGCAGAGACAGGAGGATCGCTGTGAGTTCGAGGCCAGCCTGGTCTACAAAGTGAGTCCAGGACAGTCAGGGCTACACAGAGAACCAAAGACAAAATAAAACAGTCTTATAGACTCTGCTCCCACGGGTAACAGCGGTGCTGAGACAGCACAGTGTGGTGTCTGGAGCAGGGGTCTTCAAAGCTGTCAAGGCTGGAAATGGTAAAGGCCAGGAACCTGGACCTGGCCTGTCAGTCAGGCTGGTAAGGCAGGCTGTATGACAATAAAAAGCGCCTTCCGCCTGGGGCTGAGGCTACAGCTTAGTTGGTAGAATGCCAGCATCGCATGCCCAAGACCGTGGGCTCCATCCCCACCAGGGCTGCGCAAAGCTTAGGCATGCAGCCAGACAGCCGTGACCCCAGCATTTGGGGCGGAAAGGCCTGTGAGCTGTCGGAGTGGGTAGCAAGCAGGGTGCTTTCAGCTTGATACTATGGAATCTCTCCTGGAAGGAGAGAACTGACTTCACAAAGCTGGCCTCCAGCTCCAGACACAAACAAGCTGTAGCATTTACAACTGTGCCCCTTCCCCTCCCCGACCCACACGAAATAAACAAAAGTTTAGGTCATCCTGGTTCTTCACGGAGGCCCTTATGGCCAGTGCGCATGCACAAACACGTCACCCTTACATAACCCGCTTACGCGGGCGGTATGCTAATTAGGTATTCTCTAGAGCACCAATGACGGGAGGACACGTCCCTCCACGCCTCCATAGTTCCTATATAAGCCGGGGATTTTACGGGGAGAGGGTCCTTCTCCATCAGTCTGCAGAGAGCTGTACAATAAAATCGCTGTCAGAAGAATCCTGAGTTGCCGCGTCTCCTTTATCGGCGAAAGGTGCGCGCGACATAGCTGTCCTCAGCTACACAGCAAGTTTGAGGTCAGCCTGGGCTACTTGAGAGTCTTTTAAAAACAAAACAAAACAAAAAACAAAAAGACAAAAAACTAAACTAAACTAAATAACAAAACAAAACAAACAAAAAAATCCAAATCCCAACCATCTAGTGAGCTTTTTTTGGTTTGGTTTGGTTTTTCAAGACAGGGTTTCTCTGTGTAACCCCGGTTGTCCTGCAACTTGCTCTGTAGACCAGGCTGGCCTTGAACTCCTCGGAGTATTTTATTTTAAAGGCAAATTATTGCTATATAGCCCCGACTGTCCTGGAACTCATTATGTACCACGAGTTGGCCTGGAACGCAAAGTTGCAGTTCTCCTATCTCTGCCTCCCGAGTGCTGGGATCAGAGGTTCACACCACCACGCTTGGCCAGTTTTTGTTTTGCTTTGTTTCCTTATCTGTTTTTAGATGGGGTTTTACTTTGAAGCTCTGGCTGAGCCTGTACTCACTACAAAGCCCACAAGGGCTCTTACGATTTTCATCGTATTGCTAGGATTATAGGTATGGGCATTCTTTGCAAATCTCACATAATGTACCCCAATCCCACTCCCCTCCTCTCCCCTCATACCCACTCTCCAGCCTTGCATCCCGCCTCCCCAACAGAAGGAAAAAAAACTCTCATCGTGGAAGCTGTCGTGTGTCCCACAGGATATACTCTTGCTCACATCTCTTTGCGTTCATTTTAGGTCATTCTTTGTGTTCGTTTTAGAGGAGGAAACCAGTACATACAAAACAGAAAAGCGACCTTGGTCTTTGGGGTGCCGCAGAGTCAACTTATTTTGGTCAAGTCACCAATGAAAGTGGCTTGGGGTTGGGGTGTAGCTTAGTGGCAGAGCTGTCATGCGGTTCAGAAACCCAGGCAAGGCAGCTCAGCACTCACTGGCCTCCAGGCCTGATGACCTGAGTTCAGTCCCTAGAATTCATATGGTGGAGAGAAACAGTTCACTCCAAAAGTTATTCTCTGATTCCACATGCATCCACACACAAGTATATGCAAGATAACTTAATGTGAAAAACTCAAAAAAGGAAAAAAGAAACTGAGGGCTGGGTGGTGGAGGCAGAGGCAGGAGGATCTCTGAGTTCGAGACCAGCCTGGTCTACAAAGCAAGTTCTAGGACAGCCAGGACTACACAGAGAAACCTCATCTGAAAACAACAACAACAACAACAAACAAAACTCACTTTGACCTTAAATTTGTAGGTCACAGGGCTGGAGAGATGGCTCAGAGGTTAAGAGCACTGACTGCTCTTCCAGAGGTCCTGAGTTCAATTCCCAGCAACCACATGGTGGCTCACAACCATCTATAATGTGATCTGATGCCCTCTTCTGGCCTGCAGGTATATATGCAGACAGAACACTGTATACATAATAATAAATAAATACATCTTTAAATAAAAAATATTTGTATGTCACCAAAGATCACCCCAAGAGCCTTTCTAATCTCTTTCTTTAAACAATTACCAGCTCTAATCTAAGCTTACCTCCACCTCCCTCCCAAATAACCTAATTTGTTTTTTATCTTTTGCTTCCTCCCTGCCACTCTACTTCTGCTGATTATTAACCCAATATAAAGGACAAACAAAGTTCACTGGAGGTTTTTTTCCCCAGTGTGTTCTTTTTTGTTGTTTGTTTATTTGTTTGTATTTGTTGGTTTTTTTAACATATAGTAAGAGAAGTTACCAGAAAAAGAGATTATGCCAATAATTTCAAATTTAAGATGAAACTGGAAGAAAGTATAGTTGAATAGAAATAGAACGAAAGCCAGGCAGTGGTGGCACACGCCTTTAATTCCAGCACTCGGGAGGCAGAGGCAGGTGGATCCCTGTGAGTTTGAGGCCAGCCTGGTCTACAAAGCGAGTCCAGGACAGCCAAGGCTACACAGAGAAACTCTGTCTTGAAAAACCAAAGACCAAAACAAAACAAAAATACACACACACAAAGAAATAGAACGGAAATGAGAAGTTGACAAGGCTAGTCACATCTTTTTTTCCCCTCTCTACAGTTTGTTTCTCCTTTAACCTTTGCTCTTCTGCGGACACGAACATCAGCTGCATCACACAGTGTGTGACACAGCACAGGGAACAAACACATCGCTGCACAGGCACTGTCCTACAGCACTCAACAAGGTCCCACCACGTAACCGAGTATCTTGCACCGTCAGTGGCGCACGCCTTTAATCACAGGCAGAGGCAGGGGGATCTCTGATTTCAAGGCCAGCCTGGTCTATATAGAGAGTTCTAGAACAGCCAGAGCTACCCAGAGAAACCCTGTCTTAAAAAACAAAAACAAGCCAAACTGTCTGGAAACCACATGCTCATAGGTTTTGCCAATGAAATGCTTAATTGAGACAAAACAGTCAGCTGGGGCGAGGTGGCACACACTTTAGTCCCAGCTGCTGGGAGGAAAGGCAGGCCTGCCTCTGTATTAGAGGCCTGACCTACGGAGTGAGTTCCAGGACAGCCAGGGCTTCATTTATTCTCATCTGAAATTTTAAATTTTTTTTTTTTTTTTTTTAAAGAGCTTGCTCAATCTGAGGAGCCAGTTCAGATCTGCGAGGCAATTCCTTCAGGCAGGAGCATTAAACAGGCTCTCAGAAATGTGACTGTCCTGAAGCTAGGCCTCCAGCCTTTCTGGGACACTGAGAGCTAGCACAGGACACCGCTTTAGCCACACTTGCAGACAGCCAGGTGCTCCTGAAAGGAGCCTTCAAACTACACAGCCCCAGAAGCAGTAACATGGGGCAGCTCCCAGGAATGGTGCTATGGGCCTTGTTTCTGAAGGATCGATTACAAATATATTAGCATCGATGTTTTATTTTTGCCCCCTTTCCCCTCCTTTTATGGGTAACGGAAGTTTGGCCTGCATGTACGGCTGTTCATCATGTGATCAGTCTCGGATCTCCATCTTCACTTTCCACCTTCTTTGAGGCAGGGATTTTTGGTTTTGTGTGTTTTTCTATAGCTTACGCCAGGCTAGCTGGCCACCAGCCCCCAGAGACTCTTGTCTCTGCCTCCCACCTTGTCATAGGAACATCGGGGTTACAGAAGTACTGAGGCTGCCTTTATACGGGTTCTGGGAATCCAAACTGAGGTTCTTGTGTTTGCACGGCCAGAGCTTTAACTCCGGAATGGGTTGCTTGTTTGTTTGTTTAAGATTTATTTATTGTTATGTATATAATATTCTGTCTGCATGTACACCTGCAGGGCAGTAGATGGCTGTGAGGCAGTATGTGGTTGCTGGGAATTGAACCCAGGACCTCTGGAAGATCAGCCAGTGCTCTTAGTGAGGCACTATGTGGTTGCTGGGAATTGAACCCAGGACCTCTGGAAGATCAGCCAGTGCTCTTAACCTCTGAGCCACCTCTCCAGCCCCGAAAGGGTTTTAATCTCATCGTTTAAACGCCAGATGTTAGATGACACAGAATGTTCTGAGGGAGCTGCGAGAGCAAAGAAGCAAAAAGCACTTTGAAAACTTCACCTTTGCAATGAGAGGCATTCATGAAATAACATCTGAAGCCGGTATAAAGCCAGGCCTCCCAATCATGAGGACAGGAAAAGGGTGGAAGCAATTGCTTATCTGAAGCGTGATGGGTCACAGCCGTGATCCCAAGACCAGAGAGACTGAGCAGGACAGTTGTGAGTTCAAGGCCAGTGTGGGCCAGACAGTGAATCCTAGCTCAAAACAACCACAAAGAGACAGAGAAAAGGAAGAAGGGGAAGAATTTGCTGTACTGTCTGGTTTAATTAGAGGTTAGCGAGCAAACCGAATCCAAAGCCATGGTTGAGAAGTGTTCCTAAGCGGTCTCATCTCAGGGAAGTAGAAGGAATAGAAGTTCATCACTCCTGGAGGGTTCTAGATCGCTTCTTCCCTGAGAGGAACACAGAAGCCTGCTGGTTCCTGAGGAACTTACCAGCTGGATTCCAGGCATGAAAGGGTAATAAGAGAGCAGGCAGCGGCGGCACACACCTTTATCCCAGCACTCCGGAGACAGAGGCAAGGGGATCCCTGAGTTCAAGGCCAGCCTGGTCTACAGAGCAAGTTCCTGCACAGCCAGGGCTACACAGAGAAACCCTGTTTTAAAAACAAAACAAACACTTCTCTCCCAGTGGCAACTCTGCAAGCAGAAGTGCACGGTGGGGGCAAAAGTACCCTGGTCCTGGGATCACCTTGGAAATCTGCACCCAGACGGAACCAAATCCCAGCTGCCACTGTACCCAGGCCTTTGTCCGCCAGAAATCCTCAGAGAGCGCCACCTGATGTGAACCCACACGGAGCTACTAGGGCTGTTGTCCATTTAAAAGATAACGCCACACCTCTTTGGACTGCAAAACCCACACGAGACTTGTTAAAACGAGAAGTCTATCTTCAGAGCTTATTCATTCACCCAGCAAATATTTACCGAGCTCTTACCATAGGCCGGGCAGGGGCTGAGGCTGAGTCAACAATGACAGGCAAGGTCTCTCTTCTCACGCACCTCCCATCTGCTGGGGATGTGACTTGGCGCAGATGCCCACACGCGGGAGTAACAACGCAAGGGCAGTGACTTCACAGTGGCTAGAGAGGGACTTCCAAGGAGTAACTTTTGAGTGGAATGCAGAGTGAGGGGGCGGACACGGGCAGTGAGCGAGGGGGAGGTGGACAGAGGCCAGGCGAGCCAGAGGGAGGAGAAATCGGCCACAGGTAGGACAAATGCAAAGGCCCTGAGGCAGGAATTAAATTGCTGGGGAGTGAGTGAGTGGAGAAGGCGATGACGAAGAGATGAGTGGCAGCCAGATTAAACATTTATCCGCAATCGTGAGGGACTTTAACTGCTGTATAATACTGTGGGTGCGAGATCAGATAATATCTTATGAGTGTTGGATTGCTCAGTATGTGCTTTATAGCTACAATGAAAAAAAAAAAAAAGCCCCCCGTGTACAGTGCCTGTAATCTTACAAGGAAGTGATGACCCAGCAAGTGTAAAGGCAGGAAGTGAAGCAAAAATAAAACGAAAGCCCCTGATTTGAGAATCAATACTAGAATACGCTTTGTTAGTATTCTTTTTTTTTTTTTTTTTTTTTTTTGGTTTTTCGAGACAAGGTTTCTCTGTGCAGCCCTGGACTTGCTTGGTAGACCAGGCTGGCCTCAAACTCACAGCCTTCCTCCTGCCTCTGCCTCCCGAGAGCTGGGATTAAAGCCATGTGCCACCGCGCCCGGGGCTTTGTTAGTATTCTTAAAACTCACATTTTATTTGGAATCGTGAGGGAGAGGGGCTCTTTGGGAACGGGGAGGGAGTAGTTGGAGGCTGTGGGAACTGCCTGAGCAAAGGCACGGAGGCAGGAAGGGAACTGGGCGGGTCCAGGAAACACTGAATCAGTGAGTTGCTGCGGCGCCAAGAGGGTGGGTAGTGTGGAGATAAGCCTGGAAAAATATGCTGGGGGCATCTTGAAGAACATGTACTGAAATATCGACAGTCTCCTTGGGTACTGGCTCCCTGAAGTGTGTGTGTGACTCCCGAAGAACGGTTAAAACTCCCCATTCCTACACCGATCCCCCAAGAGATCGAGGTGGGACTCTGGACCCACTTTCCACCAGCCCCAGGCAGTCTGTGTGCCCCTAACCCAGGAGTGCAGACTTTGAGAATCCATGCTCTTGACTTGTTTCTTTGTTTTTATGACAACCCTGCTAGACTGAAAAGGAAAAGTCTGAAGCCAACTTTAAGGGTCACTCAAGGGCTCTGGCAAAAATAATAAATAAATAAATCTGTTAGGAGACCCATGGGAGCCATGATCACTAATGGGCTATATACACAGTGAATTCCAGGCCAGAAAAAAAAAAAAAAAAAACAAGCGAGGGGCCTGGAGAGATGATGGCTCGGTTGGCTAAGAGCACATAGTGTCCTTGCAGAGGACCTGAGTTCAAGTCTCAGTGCCCACATCAGGCAGTTCTCAACCACATGGAACTCCAGCTTCAGCAGGGAACCCACGCCTCTTGGACTTTCTTGGTCATATACTCAGACACACATACATTATTTTTATGTGTGTGTGTGTGTGTGTGTGTGTGTGTGTATATGTCTCCTACTACTGGCAAGATGGCCCAGTGCATGAAGTGCCTGCCGAAAAAGCCCAACAGCCACAGCTGGCTCCTCTGGCCAGGTGGTGGTACTCGCACCTTTGATCCTAGCACACACACAGGCAGATCTCCGGATTCAAGGCCAGCCAGGGCTACCCACAGAAACCCTGTCTTGAAAAATGAAAAGGAAGAAAGAAAGTTGTCCTCTGACCTCCATGTGTGTGCACTATGGCTTACTTGCGCACATACACAAACAATAAAACCAAATAAAATTTAAAAACTAAAATTAAGATGGAAATAAAAATGAATATTTATCTATCTTTTTAAAGTTTCTTTTGTATATATATATATATATATATATATATATATATATTTTTTTTTTTTTTTTTTTTTTTTTTTTTTTTTTTTTAGTTCTTCTAATAGCCCTGGCTGTCCTTGAACTCACAAATCTCCTCATCTCAGTCAAATGTATGCATTACGGGCATAAACAACCATGCTCAGCTCAAAGAGCAAACCTTCTAAAAGTGAGCTTCTACAAATGGCAAAGAAAATCCTAAGAACGGCTTCTACATGGAACAGCAGATATCGTCCAAATCTCGACTGCAACATAAGCCCTCTCGCCAGGGTGAGGCCTGGATCACAGCCAGCAGATAGGACCGGGCTTGTGCAACAGGCCACCATGGCTCTGCTCACTTTATGAGGCTCCCAAGGGCCGGTCCCACGGACCTAAAAGCACTGCACCCATTTTTATTTTGACTTCTACAGTCCTGAAAGTTAACAGGCTAAAACAATTATGTCTGGGGCCCATTAAGCCTTGCCAGTCCAGGGGAAACTGCATCAGTCTAAAATGGTGACCAGGGTAGGGACAGGACAAGTAAATCCAGGACATACAGCTAACTGCAGCTCTACAGAGTGGACTTTGGGATCCACAGCCCAGCACTTTCCTTTCATGCATACTCTGAGTCAATAAGTGACTTGTCCAAGATCACCTGTGGGCGGGTGACAGCGCTCTGCTGCTTCCTGGATCACCAGCTCTGTCCCCACAGAGCACTTACCACACCTCAACCTCAACTGCTAACACTTTACCACTTTTTCAACCCACCTCACCGCCATGCCTTTAATCCCAGCGCTCGGGAGGCAGAGGCCAGCTTGGTCTACAAAGTGAGTCCAGGACAGCCAGGGTTACACAGAGAAACCTTGTCTGGAAAAGCCACCAAAACAAAAAAACAAAAATCAACCCACTCATTCTGTTTAGTCTGAAAGCCTATTCCACCCCCCGCCCCGCCCCATGGCCTCAACACTCCAAATAAATGAAAGATCCACGAACAAACAACAACAACAAAAAGACCAAATAAGAAACGAGAAAGACATTGACTAAAAAAAGAAAGGAAATGGCAGTCTGAAACCAAGGATCTGTAATCCCAGCGGGCATGGCCCTGCATGAAAGGCCAGCCTAGGCTGCACAGGCTGCAACTGTCTCAGAAATAAAGTGAGTTAAATACAAACTAAGTCAACAGTGCCTACCAAGTTAGAAAACCTTTACAAAGTAATATTCAATCATTATCACCAAAGATCAAAGATGCAAACAGCTGCTGGGCACTCACACCACAGGGGGGGCGGGGGGGGGAGGAGGAGCCAAATTAACCCTTTCCTCCCCAACTTGCTTTTGGATGTGGTGTTTCATCACAGTGACAGTGACGCTAACGGAAACAAGGCTTGGGTGGAAGAAGCACTTTCTCTGCTGAGCTGCCTCCCCAGCCCTCTTTACTCATTATTGTGAGGTCGTCTCAACAGCTGCCCAGGCTGGCCTTGTATGCACTTTGTAGCTCAGGGTGGCCTTGAACTTGCCGCCGCCCTCTGCCTTGGTCGGCGCTTAGAGGAGCTGGGATATGGATTGACATCGCCAAGCCTGGCTCTGCTCAGGGCATTAAAGATCCGCTAAACTGAGCGCACTGCTATGCTAGCCCTGCAGCCTCAGCACTTGGGAGGCAGAGGCAGCAGAATCGGGAGTTCAGGGCCAGCCTGGGCGACATAAGGCCTCATCTCACGGTTGTTTTTTTAATTTATTATTGTTAATAGTATTATCATTGCTGCTTAGAGGTAGCAAGGAAGCCAGTGACAGGGCCTTAGGGAGAAATCATAGTATATTATGTCCAGACAGACAGGCTCAAATTTCAAACTTTGTTTTTTTTGTTTTTTGTTTGTTTGGTTGGTTTTGGCTTTTGGTTTTTTGAGACAGGGTTTCTCTGTGTAGCCTTGGCTGTCCTGGACTCACTTTGTAGACCAGGCTGGCCTCGAACTCATAGCAATCGTGTGCCTCTGCCTCTGGAGTGCTGGGATTAAAGGTGTGCGCCACCACTGCCCGGCTCAAATTTCAAACTTTGAAAGGTTCTATGAGGTTAGGGCATGGCTAAATGGTCAAGAGTTTGCCCAGCGTGGCAAAGAGCCTGCCTTGATCTCTAGCACTTCCTTGCACAGGAAAAGTCTGTGGAAATATAAGATATAAGCATCTCAAGATCATTAATCTGTCAGTGATGAAATGAAACAAAACTGGCAGCGCGTCTGTGTGCCACGTTATAAAATGCTCCACATCGTGAGCTGTGCTAAGGATACCTAAAGACCCCAAAATGCTGAGAGTCGTTGCTTCTTTCTCTTCCTTTGTATCAGGTGCCGTGGAGTGTCAGGTACACCATCGCCTCAAGCTTGCCACGTACCTGAGGGTGCCCTTGAACTTCTGACCACTCTCCTCCTGCGGTGCTGTGACTGCAGCCTCGGATTACCATGCCCAGAGTTAGATTTTTGCTTTTCAATACTTAAGAAACAACCTATGTGCAAATAAGAAACACATGTATACCACACCTAAGAAACAGTGAGACACTAGTCATGCACATGGACACAAACTCAAAGGCAGCATTGCAAGTCACAAATGAAGGAGCCTCCCCTGAGCTGCAGGGGCCAGAGCTGATGTTTGACTCCTACAATGTTACAGACGGGCTGCAAGCCAGCCAAGTACTGCTAGGACAAAACTACCCTTTATTTACCTACATGGTTGGAGAAGTCACTTAAAAGACTACCCATGTTTTTAAATGGGTTCTCTCTCTCTCTCTTTTGGGCAGTTTTTCAAGACAGGGTTTCTCTGTGTAGCGTTGGCTGTCCCGGACTCACTTTGTAGACCAGGCTAGGCTGGCTTCAAACTCACAGAGATCTGCCTGCCTCTGCCTCCCGAGTGCTGGGATTAAAGGCGTGTGTCAGCACACCCGGCTTAAATGGGTTCTCTTTATTCTCGTTGGTGACTAATCTTTCTCCACTGACTGCGTTCTAAACCTAGGTCAGTACAGGCCAGAGGCTTAGGCAGCCGTCAGGAACCGTGGAGCTGAGCCTGAGCCCAACACCAGACTTCTAAGGGACCTGGGAAGAACGATGCATCGCCTGCCCACACTACACATGACAAAAGCTGCCAAAGATGGGGGTTTGTTGTTTTTGTTTGATTGTTTTTTTTTGTTTGTTTGTTTTCTGAGACAGGGTTCCTCTGTGCAGCCTTGGCTGTCCTGGACTCACTTTGTAGACCAGGCTGGCTTCGAACTCGCAATGATCCGCCTGCCTCTGCCTCCTGGAGTGCTGGGATTAAAGGCGTGCGCCACCCTTCCCACACACACCACACACCCCCTTCACTCCCCGCCCCAGCAAGGTACATGTTTTTACTTATATAGTGCCAGATAAACAACTCATACCTTAAGAAAAAAAGTGTGTGTGCAGGATGTTGGGGTTACCACAGGGCATCTGTGTAGATGAGAGAGCAACTTCAAGAAACTAGTTATCTCTGACCACCCTCCACCTGACCACCTTCCTCCTGACCACCTTCCACACCTGACCACCCTCCACCTGACCACCTTCCTCCTGACCACCTTCCATACCTGACCACCTTCCACACCTGACCACCCTCCTCCTGACCATCTTCCACCTGACCACCCTCCTCCTGACCACCTTCCACACCTGACCACCCTCCTCCTGACTACCTTCCACACCTGACCACCCTCCACCTGACCACCTTCCACCTGACCACCTTCCTCCTGACCACCTTCCACACCTGACCACCTTCCACCTGACCACCTTCCTCCTGACCACCTTCCACCTGACCACCTTCCTCCTGACCACCTTCCACCTGACCACCTTCCTCCTGACCACCTTCCTCCTGACCACCTTCCACACCTGACCACCCTCCACCTGACCACCTTCCACCTGACCACCTTCCTCCTGACCACCTTCCACACCTGACCACCTTCCACCTGACCACCTTCCTCCTGACCACCCTCCACCTGACCACCCTCCACCTGACCACCTTCCACCTGACCACCTTCCTCCTGACCACCTTCCACACCTGACCACCTTCCACCTGACCACCTTCCACCTGACCACTTTCCTCCTGACCACCTTCCTCCTGACCACCTTCCACCTGACCACCTTCCACACGACCACCCTCCTCCTGACCACCTTCCTCCTGACCACCTTCCACACCTGACCACCTTCCACCTGACCACCTTCCACACCTGACCACCTTCCTCCTGACCACCTTCTACACCTGACCACCTTCCTCCTGACCACCCTCCACCTGACCACCCTCCTCCTGACCACCTTCCTCCTGACCACCTTCCACCTGACCACTTTCCACACCTGACCACCTTCCACCTGACCACCTTCCACCTGACCATCCTCCACACCTGACCACCCTCCACCTGACCACCTTCCACCTGACCACCTTCCTCCTGACCACCTTCCTCCTGACCACCCTCCACACCTGACCACCCTCCATTCTGTGGTGCTGAGATTGAAGCCACAAACCACCACACCCAGTTTTTGTGTTTGGTTCTTTCTTTAAAAAAAAATTTTATGTATATAAGTGTTCTACTTGGTTGTAAGTACCCATGTGTGTACCATGTATGTGCCTGGTGCCCAGAGAGGCCAGCCTGTGGTGATGGAGCCCCTGGAATAGAGGTTATGGCCAGTTGTGAGCTGCCGTGGGTGCCAGGAAGAGAACCTAGCTCCTCTGTGTGAGTACTTTAAAAAAAAAAGATTTATTTACTTATTATATACAGTGTTCTGCCTGCATGTACACGTTCAGGCCAGAAGAAGGCACCAGATCTCATTGTAGATGGTTGTGAGCCACCATGTGGTTGCTGGGAATTGTACTCATAACCTTTGGAAGAGCAGACAGTGCTCTGAGCCATCTCTTTAGCCTTTTAGTTCCTTTTGAGTCAGGGTTTCCTCAGGTAGCACAGGGCTGGCCTTCAACTCATTCTGTAGCTCAGGCTTACCTCAAACTCCTAGCAATCCTCCTGCCTCAGCTCTCCACATGCAATTATAACTTGCATCCCAGGCAAAAGGCAGTAAGATCACGAGTTCCAAGCCAGCCTGAACTACACTGCAAGCCTCAGACTCAGTGTCCTCGACCTTCCTAATTCTGCGACCCTTCAATGCTCCTTGTGTTGCGATGACCCAGCCATGAAAAATATTTTTGTTCCTACTTCATAAGTGTAAGTCTACTACCGTTATGAATCGTAACAGTGTATTTATGGTACACATAAATATATATACACATAAATATCTGTGCTTCCTGATAGTCTTAGGTGACTCCTGTGAAAAACTCATTCGACCTCCAAGAGGGGTTGTGACCCACAGGTTGAGAACCATTGCTTTAATCCCAGCACAGGGCAAAGGCAGGAGGATCTTTGGGTTCGAGGCCAGCCTGGTCTTCATAGTGAGTTCCAGGCCAGCAAAGGCTACACAGTGGAAGCCTGTCTCAAACAAACAAACAAATGTAAACTAATTCTAAAAGAAAATCAAAAGGATGTAAAAATCATGGTACTGTACCAACTAATGTCTTAGAAGTGGACATGTGCAGTTACTAATTCTTAAAAATTAACTCTTATTTGTGTGTATGAGTCTATCTGAGTTTATGCTCTTTGTGTGCGGGCACTCTCTAAGGCTAGAAGCAGGTATCAGATCCTCTGGAGCTGGAGTTACAGGTGGTTGTGTGACCATCCCAATAGGGATACTGGGAACAGAACAGCCCCTCCCCCACCCCCGAACATTTTAAAGTGACAAGAAGTCATTTGTCATGCTGTCTGATGGATTGTTTTTTGGGTGAGACCTCCTCCCTTTAATGAAAAGAAGTCTTCATTCAAGCAATAATTTCAGTCTCAGGGACTGGAGAGATGGCTCAGTGGTTATGAGCACTTTCGCTCTTCCAGAGGACGCACGATCCGATCCCAGGACACACATCAGGCAGCTTGAAACCTCCTGTAATTCCCGGAGATCTGGTGCTTCTGGCCTCTTTGGGCACCTAAGTTTGGTTTTTTGTTTGTTTGTTTGTTTGGTTTTAGAGACAGTCCTGGACCCACTTTGTAGACCAGGCTGGCCTCGAACTCCCAGCGATCCACCTGTCTCTGCCTCTGGAGTGCTGGGATTAAAGGCGTGCACCACCACACCTGGGCCTTGGGCACCTAAGTATTCACAAGCGTAACCCACCCCACCCCTCCCCCTGGCCCCCATAACACTGCTAAGATAAAAAGAAATTTTTAAAAAATTGAGTCTCAGACCTTGACAACCAGCCAGAGAATCAACACATCAGAACGATTCTCCAAAAAGTACCAGTTACCAAAGATGCTCAGCCTCCCAATACTAAAGCAGGAACCACTTAAGGCCACGAATTCCTTACGAAAACCCTTAGCGCCTGTGTTAAGTGACTTAGCCAGTCAGTTACGTGACTGTGCAGTCTGCAATGGAGTGTTTTATCTTCCTGTCAGAAACTGGAAGACCCAGGGACTTCTATAGATTAGTCTCTTCTTGTAGAGATTATTCTAGAGACAAAGGTGAGTATTCTCTATCTGTAGAATGAGCACCATTCTATTTAAAGGCAAGGCATCTACCACGTAGAAACAGGGAATAAAGGAAGCTTGGAGACCTGCGCCCAGCATGGTGTGTTACCACCTGCCATCAAGCCTGACAGCCTGTCCGTCCTCCTGACCTGCACCAAGGAAGAGAGCTGATTCCCACCACAGGCGTGACACACACACACACACACACACACACACACACACACACACTAAACTTAATTTAAAACTAAAACAAAGGGACACCTTGGGATCTAGTTTCACTTTGAACTTAAATAATGACAATTTTTGCCCCCAGGGCGTAGTGAGTTAGTCATCTACGGGCGAAGATGCCTGGTGACCGCCCACACTCAACATTTCTCTCTGTGTGTGTATGTATTTGATAAGCCTCTGGCACAGAATTTTAAAGGTAACTATACCTGATTATGGTTGATTGGTAAAACCGTGAGAAAAATCAAAATTATATTTGAAAAACACTCCAATAAACATTTGTAGATATTTAAGATACATAAGGCACACGAATAAGCCTGATGCCTTTACCAGGCCTTCCATCGGGAAATGCTCTTCAGGGCACAAGGGAGGCACAACCAATGTTGAAGAAGCACCCCCATTAAGGGTCATGGCTCAAACTGCCCAGTAAAACCACCACACGCGGCTGTGAGGGGAACCGCGCACACCCTGGGCATCCCTCGTATATCAGGGCATTGTTAAACAGTTGGGAGCGGTGGTGCGCACCTGTGACGCCAGCACACAGAGGATGGAGGCCGGAGATCTGGGAGTTCAAGTCCAGCTTCTGCTACATTGCAGTCTGAAGCTAGCCTGAGCCCCATGAGACATAGCCTCCAAAAAACTCAGAACAACAACAAAAAGCCCGCAGTCAAATAAAGAGTTTTCAAAGGCTACCGCAACCTTCAGATCATCAGATCTTCAAACTCTCCGGTCTGTTTCCCTAACTGGCAACAGACAAGACATACTTTATATTCTGTGTGTCCGTGTGTGCTGGGAATTGACCGTGGGCTCTCACCCACGCTAAACTCACTCTCTACCACCGAGCTACACCCAGACTCAAGACAAGGCATCTAAAGAGTACTTCTAAGCAGTGAAAAGTGTCTCTGCTGTTAATAGAACTGTTTTCATTTCTGAAGCTTTCTCTTCCTAGAATTATTAGGTTGAAACTTGGCTCCACCTTTAACTAGAGCCAGGAACAAAGCCTGAATGGACCAAGTTAAACAAACTTATACAATGAGGTAATTTTTACAAAATGGCACCACTTGGCTAACGTTGCCAACGGACTGTCTCAGGCCAGAGACTCCACACACAATTCAGGGACTACCTGACAACACGCCACAGCGAAACCAGCCCTGTTGACTGCTTACTGAATCGCTAAACAATCAAACAGGCGCAAATCCCATTTTCCAAGGCTGTAGAGTTGACTGACCAAAGACAAGGCAAGAAATACATGTGGTCTAAATATGTGGCAGCAGGGAGTGCTTCCTTAGCATGATGTGCTCTGGAGTTTCATACTCAAGGCACTTAGGAGTTTTCCCGGGGCTCGGCGCGGAGAGAGAAGAAATACCAAAACAGCGAGTGATTTCACCAATGCTGTAAGGTGTATCCGTGGTGCTGCCTAACCCATTTAACTGCAAGCTCTGAAAAAGAGCAGGGACTTTTGGAATTTTGAATCCACAAAAGAACTGACATAAAAGTCACTTAAAAAAAAAAAAAATATATATATATATATATATATATATAGTCATCTGCCCCAAATTCCTGACATGATTTAACACCATATTATGTTATTCTATCAATGCAAATATCTGTGTGTACAGACCTTTAAAAAGGGGGAAACTTTCCTAGACTGGCAAAATGGCTCATCAGGTAAAAAAGGTGCTTGCCACAAAGCTTGACACCTGGAGTTCAATCCCCAGAACCCATGTGGTAGGAGAAAAGAACAGATTCCCACATGGTCTTCTGACCTGCATACAACGCCCATGTCATGGCATGTACACACACAGACAACAAATAAGTGTAAAAAAGTAAAAGAAAGAAAGAAAGAAAAAAAGCCCTTCAAGATGGCTCAGCAGGTGAAAACATTTGCCGCAGAAGCCTGATGACCAGAGTTTGAACCTCAAATCTCTAGGTAGAGAGAACCAGCTCCTGTAAGCTGTCCCCTGACCTCCACCCTCCACATGCCTGTCACGATGTGCTGTACACACACACTCACACAAACACACTCTCACTCTCTCTCTCACACACACACACACACACACACACACACACACACACACACACGCACGCACAAGGCCAGGTATGGTGGAGCACGCCTTTAATGCACGTTGCAGAGGCAGTTGCATATTGGCCAGCCTGGAGGAGGAGGAGGAGGAAGAAGAAGAAATAGAAAAGAAGGAAAAACTACTCTGCCAGCTTCACAGTTTTTTGAAAGTGGACTAAACATCATCACACTTGATACACGGGAACTCTGAAAAACCGGTTGTAGACTCTAACTGGAATACGTATTTGTACCAATAACTACGTAGATTAAAAAGTATCCCACTTACCCACTTAGGTGCAAAAGATGACCTCTCCTCCAAGGGGCACTGCCTTAAAAAACTGATAACCTCAGAGCGTTTGGCTAAAGTGTAAAGTCAACAGAGCCATTTGGATTAGGCAGATTTTTGAAAGCTAGAATTAGCTGCAAGACAATAGCAGGCCAGTATCTCTCACCAGGATCAGCTAAACTCATTGTTGTGAGCACCAATAAGGAGGCCAGGACGGGCGCCAGCTGGTTCGCTTCTAGCACCCACAACTTCAAGCTTTAGTGTGTGTGGCCAGGGTGTACAGTTACCTAATATTAACACCTCCGGACGGGAGTGAGCTTGGGTCCCAGCTCAAGTAAATGATAGCGATTTGGGAAGGACGCGGCTCGGAAGGGTGTCAAGTCTTAACTCGAGTTCATCTGGAGGAACCGAAGGGAGAAAAACTGGAGAGGGATCGTGAAGTACCAAACAGCTGCTGGGCTATCTCCCTGCGAGGGACTTTTGACTTCTGATGAACTGCCACTTTCCCTCCATCCCGCGGGAGAGACCAGGGGCCTGGGCGGCGGAGGCTGAGCCCCGGGCACTTCCCAGAAGGGAGGGCGGAGGGTGGAAGGCTCCTCCACCGCCGACCCCAGCGGGAGGAGAGCCTCCCGCCCCCTGCGCCGCAGAAGGCGCGGAGAGAGAGTGCGGGGCGCGGCCGGGGTCTCGGCGCACATGGCGGCTGCGGAGGACGCGGGGAGAGGAGGCTCTTACCTGACTGGAAAGCGATCGGCGCTCGGTGTTGCACAGGCACCGTCTCCGCGCTCTGCTCAGCGCACCTGTCGCGTCCCGGCAGCAGCACCTACGGCTCCGCGGCCCCGCCCCGCCCGCCCCAGGCCACGCCCCCGCCCCGCCCTCAGGCCACGCCCCGCTCAGGCCACGCCCCATGTCGCGGAGGCGCGCACGCCTCCTGCCTCCCGAGCGGCCTCCTGGCGAGCGTGCTCGCTCCCGGCGGCGTGTTCAACTCGTGACCGTAGCGTCCCCCTAGCAGCAGGGGCGTGGCGAGAGGCGTGGCTCCGGTGTTTGCCTCTCACCCGGTCCTGCCATTTCTGGCTCACCCTAACTCTCTCTGATCACGCAGGCCTAAGTGCAACTTCTGGGAGGTTCCTGGTGCTGTCCCGGTAAATTCTGTGCAGAGGTGCTTTCCAAGAGGCCATGGCCCGTGCTGCAAAGAGCTGCCAGTGAGGCCTGGCTCAGACTAGCATGAAGTCACCTCAGCTTAGAGGACCTCATTTGACCTCATGGAAAGAAAAGACTGGAAGAAAGTGGGTGCTGTCCAAGTTCTCCAAGAGCTGTGGTTTGTGTCTTTTTTTTTTTTTTTTTTTTTTTTTAAACAACTGGAGCTTTTCCTTTATTTTTTGAGACTGAGTTGGGGGTTGGGGCGTGGTCATCTGATGTAGCTGAGATTGCCTCCAACTCACTGGGTAGCGGAAGATCACTTTGAGCTGATGGCTTACAACTGCCCTATTGTGACACCGTCCTGGCCTCCCCGAGCACCTGCATACTCATGACATACACTTACACACACACATATACATATTTATAAGCACACATCTTCTTCACAAAGAGACTGTAAGAGAAGGGAGGGAGAGAGCAAAGTTCTCAACGTGCCCGAAGGAGCTGTTGGCATTCGCACACGCGGAAGATGAGCGGCTGTGGAGAGCGTGAAGAGGCCCAGCATTGGGCCGCGCAGCCCTCAGGCCCTTGCTCTAGCACCACTCAGCATGATGGCCTTTGACAGCACCCTTTCCTGAAAGCACAGAGAAGTATCACACGAAAGGAATTCGGAAGCTTTTCGTGTGGATAATGATAAATGGTAGAAAGATTTGCACAGCACTCCTGAAGCAGTCACGGAGGAAGGACGACACCCCGTCACCCGGAAGACGGGGGGGGGGGGAAGGGGGGCACGGGGAGGGCGCGGAGGGGGAGGGCGCGGGGATAGATAGTTGCCTTGAGTCCCTGCGCAGCCTGTGTTACAGAGTGAGAGTGTCTAACACAAACAAAACAAAGCCAAAGGTCCACAAAAAAGCAGTCGAGGAGAAAATTTTAAGCAGATGAACGATTTCCCATAACAGAATAGCCTCGTCATTCAAATATCTCACCTACACTGATTTCTGCATAAATGTGCTTAAGAAGAAAACCTTCAGGCAGATTAACTTTATTCAAACATTAATAGGGTGTCTCTAACAGCTTGGGAAATGAGCTTTATAAGCTGAACAAGGAAGTAGCGATATTGGCCACTGCCAAGCTTTGTCGTATTTGATATGGTCACGCGGCAGCTCCCATGGTTATATAACCAATTGACTGGTTGGCTGTCTGGGAACGGCTGTCTCAATTCAGAATTAATCAGTTAGAAGGGCTTTCTGGTACAAAAATAACCATAGGCTAATGGCCTGCTTGTTTTGACTTAACACTCACCAAGCATGAATAATCTAAGGCTGAGAATATAGCTCAGAGATAAGAGTGCTAGCCCAGCATCTGCGAGGCCCCAGGCTCAATCCCTGACCTGTAAACGCCAGTGCTTGGGAGGCTAAGACCCTGTGGGAAAACAAAACAAAAAACAAAACAGAAAAGATAAGACTAGCAAAATTCACGGCTGGCATAGAAATGCCACAGCACTATACACACTAAGTAGCGAGTGGCTCCCAGGCCTCATGTGAGCTGGAGCCAACACGGAGGAGAATGTGAAAGAACATTGTGGACACCAATATGGGGTCATGCTTCGATAAATGCATTGTACTAAATACAGAATCCCCTCAATACAAGACACAAGACAACACCAAAAAGGAATCCACTCCCCCCTGAAAAAACTAAGACGCTGGTTTTGGATCTAAATCTTGTTTTAGCTGCTGACCCAACAACTTAATCCCCAAAGGGTCTTTTTGAAAGTATAGGTAGTAGTGACTTATAGCTGCAGTGTCGACGCTAAGTTGTCAGGATTTTATGAGCCAGTTTTTAGTACAACCATTCTATATGTATATGTATATATATAATTTATTTATTTTTATTTTATGTGCATTAGTGTTTTGCCTGCATGTATGTCTCTGGGTATCAGATCTTTCAGTTACAGACAGTTGTGAGCTGCCACGTGGGTGCTGGGAATTAAACCTGGGTCCTCTGGGAAAGCAATCAGTGCTCTTAACCTCTGAGCCATCTCTCCAGCCCCAGTACAACCATTCTTAAGAATCAAAATTGAAGCCGGGCAGTGGTGGCGCACGCATTTAATCCCAGCACTCGAGAGGCAGAGGCAGGAAGATTTCTGTGAGTTCGAGGCCAGCCTGGTCTACAAAGTGAGGCTGGGGCAGCCAGGACTACAAGAGAAACCCTGTCTCAAAAACAAAAACGAATCAAATTTTGGGCCGGTGAGATGTTCAGCTGGTAAAAGCGCTTGCTGTGTGAGCCCAACAACCTGAGTACCATCCTTGGAACCAATGCTGGAAGCAGAGAAGCTACTGTGGTAAATCATCTCCTGACCTCTGCATTTACGCCAAGGCATTTCTGTACTGGTACACACACACACACACACACACACAAACACACACACACACACACACACACACACACACTATCTCTCTCTCTCTCTCTCTCTCTCTCTCTCTCTCTCTCTCTCTCTCATTAATCTTTCCCAAAAAATTACTGCAAGCTCTTTGCCAATGTTTATTTTCAGCATTAGTAAAAGGTGCCAACCACAATTTCTGCAGGGTCTACTCCTGTTAATTGACGATGTCTTATTTTTCCTTTCAGAGTCAATTCTTAAACCCTTTCTGCATAGGTCTTTAATTTTTTACTCTGTGTGCTAAAAATATTCATTCTAAGCTGGTGCCTTCGCTGTGCATAAGAATTCCTGTGGGAGAGAATGTGTAGAAGGCAAAATAACCAAAATACAGTCCAGTGTTGGATTCACACTCACATCCTGTAATTTCTTTTCTACCAGAGCCAATTAATTTTCTTTTAGCCTCAGCTGATAGTTTTCTTGGACTATTTAAGTCCTTATCACCTCATAAGGTTTTAAATAAATTACTTAGCTCTTGAGCAGTTAATCTGATTGTGGGCCTTACCAATTAATATTGCCCAACAATTTTTAAAAAATTATTTATTTATTCACTTTATATCCCAAATGTATCCCTCCCCACTTCTCCTGGTCCCACCCTCTTCCAACAATTTTTTGAAAATTATTAAGAGTTTGTAATTGATCTCTCCTGATCAGTACTTTCTGCTGTCAAATTTTCTGTAGACCTATGTTATATTCTAGATAATTAATAGAATTTCCTGTTTGTATTTTTTTTCAGAAGCGATTTGTAATACCTAGAAAGGCAAAATTCTCTTCATCAAATGTTTTTTCCTAAGGTATGTGTCTGAATCAGCTAGTAAAATGTCATCCATATAATGGTAAATTATAGCTTGAAGAAACGTTATGAATTATGGACGTAAGGTAGAGCTATTTACACATTCCTTGTTGCAGCACACACACACACACACACACACTACCCCCCCCACACACACTACCCCCCACACACATACACACACTACCCACACACACACACACACTACCCCCCCACACACTATGCCCCCCCACACTACCCCCACACACACACACAGTACCCCCCCATACACACACACTACCCCCCACCACACACACTACCCCCCACACACACTACCCCCCCACACACACTACCCCACACCACCCACACACACACACTACCCCCCACACACACTACCCCCACACACACACACTACCCCCCACACACACACTACCCCCACACACACATACTACCCCACACACACACACACTGCCCCCCCCCACCCACACACACACTGGTGCCTTTTAACAGGTTGAGCATTATAAGAAGGCAGTGTGATAACAAATTTTTCTTTGTCTTGTTCTTGTAAAGGTCTAATTAAAAAAAAAAAAAAGCAGCCTTTTAAGTCAATCACTACAATAGGCCCACACCTTAGGTAATAAAAAGGATTCCAGGCTGTAAGAGCCCATTGGCTGAATCATCTTATTTATGGCTCTTAAATATGTTAGCATTCTCTACTTTCCAGATTTCTTTTTAAGAACAAACATAGGTGAATTCCATGGGCTGGTAGATTCTTCAGTTTGTTAAGCATTAGTTGTTCCCGTACTAGCTGTTTTAGGACCTGTAATTTTTCTTTGTCATGGGTTATTGTTTCACCTATACAGGTTTGTCATTTAGCCATTTTAAAGGTAGGGCTAGTGGTACATTTGAAAGACCAACACTTGTCATGTCCTGCTTAAAATATCCACTCTAAGATACCTGTGACTGTTCTTGATAACACCTTTTCAGTATTTTTCTCAGAAGCATTTTTTATTTTACGGTTTACTTCTGTGATTGTAGGAGTGTTAGTCTATATCTTTATTGCTGCAACAAATCACGTCCCCATAAATTCGTGGCTATCTTAGCCAAATATGGCTTTGGTTTTCCTAACTGACCTTCTAGCCCTATACACTTAGCTATCTCACAGTTGTTTTACCCGGGATAAAGTTCCAACCCCTGTAGAAAGTAAGCATTACCTCCTGAAGAGAGCAATTGGAAGGCTATGATTTTGGTGTGAAACTATTGTTACATCTGCTCGCGTATCTACCATACCTTTAATTTCAGTATCATTTAAAATACTTTCAGCTTTGGGCTCCGCTCATCTATAGCAGCTTGCCAAGGCACTTGTTTTCTGGTCTCTCCTGGGCTTCCTGCTTTGTCTGCTGCAGCTGCTCTGACCTTACTATCTGGCTGCTGGCATCTATATAGAGAGCAGTGCTGTTTACTTGCTCTGCAGATGAGTTTCTCCACTGCAACCTAAAATGGCCAACTTGATTTGATATGGTGGCCTGCAACAGGCTCCCTCGGGCATTTCTAGACAAGGGGTTACCTTGTTTGTCCCTTGTTGATCTGCATTCGTTGGTCCAATGCCAGCCTTTGCCACACCATCTGAGTAGTCCAGAAGGCTTACCTGAGTCTTATTTCGGAATTACCTTGGCTTTGCCTACAATTCCTTTGAAACGAGCTTGCTTGCCACAGCCAAGACATTGACAGTTTGATTTTTCTTAAAAACCTTCAGAGATTGCTTCTCTTATTCAAGTGGCACCATATGTATGAGGTCCAATATCAGCGGCATATCTACTCCGTTGATCTGTCTAATCTTGCCTTTAGAACCCTATTCGCCTTTTCTCGTGCAGAATTAGCATTTTCAAAAGGCAAAGATTCAATTAATACTTGCCTAGCTTCTGAATGTGATGCTTTTCTGTTGACAGCTGAAGTCAATCTTTGTTTAAAAAAAAAAAAAAAAGTAGTGGGCCAGGTGTGGTACCGTACCTTTTAATCCCAGCACTCAGGGATTGCTGTGATTTCATGGCCAACCTGCTCTATAAGGCAAGTCCAGGACATCCAGGGCCACACAGAGAAACCCTGTCTCAAAAATAAAAATCAGCAAATGCTTCTTTTTTTCTTTGTATAACTTCATTCATTCATTCATTCATTCATTTTATATCTCAGTCATAGCCCCCTCCCCCCTCTTCTCCCAGTCCACCACCCCTCCCTATTCTCCCCTTCCCCTATTCCTCAGAAAAGGAAGTCCCTCCCCCTACCAACCCATCCCAGCTCATCAAATTGCATCAGGACTGAGTGTGTCCTCTTTCCCTGTGGCCTGGCAAGGCAGTCCCACCAGGGGGAAGTGATCAAAAAGCAGGCAACAGAGTTCCATGTCAGAGAAAAAATACGGAATGCTTCATGAATTTGCATGTCATACTTGGTCAGGATCCATGTTAATCTTCTTTGTATCGTTCCAATTTTAGTATATGTGCTGCTGAAGTAAGCACACCTTGTATAATTTTTATAAATGATGCAAACCTTTTCCTGTTTCTTCAGCCTTGCCCCAAGCACTTAAAGCTGCCATAGGACCACAGCACCAATGTGGTCTTGTAAGATTCAGTCTGAGGGCTGAGAAATGGATCAGTGGTTAAGAGCACACCTGTTTTTCCAAAGAACCAGGGTCCAATTCCCAGCAACCACATGGCAGCTCACAACCATCTGTAACTCCAAGATCTGACACCCTCACACCAACCACATAAATTTTAAAAAAGTAAATAAAATATTTTTTAATTATTAAAAAAAAGAAGTGATAGTTTAAAAAAAAAAAAAGATTGAGTCTGCATTTCTACCTCAGCATGTTGACTTTCAGCTACCAGCTAATCTTGGAAAATACTGATGCTCCTAGCCCCACTTTTCTGTTCTGTCTCTTTAGCATCTTCCTTTCACTGTTGTAACCAAGGACCAGCTTCTAATGTTGCGTTTGTCATACTTTTCCAGTCTCAAGGAATTGCTCTATTTTTATTTGTTAGTTTTCAAGACAGAGTTTTCCTGTGTAGCCTTGGCTGTCCTGGACTCGCTTTCTACACCAGGCGGGCCTCAAACTCACAGCAATCGCCTGCCTCTGCCTCCCAAGTGCTGGGATTACAGGCGTGAACCACCATGCCCGGCCAAGGAGTTGCTCTATTTTTGAGTTGCTCAAGAATCTAATATTTGCCGGGCGTGGTGGCGCACGCCTTTAATCCCAGCACTCGGGAGGCAGAGGCAGGCGGATCACTGTGAGTTCGAGGCCAGCCTGGTCTACAAAGTGAGTCCAGGATGGCCAAGGCTACACAGAGAAGCCCTGTCTCGAAAAACCAAAAAAAAAAAAAAAAAAAAAAAAAAAAAAAAAAAAAAAAAAAAAAAAGAATCTAATATTTGCTTCACATATGGTGAATCCATATCATATGAGACAATAACTTCTTTAAAATTATTTTTAAATATTTATTTATTTATTATATATACAGTGCTCTGCCTGCATGTCTACCTGCAGGCCTGAAGAGGGCATCAAATCACATTATAGATGGTTGTGAGCCATCATGTGGTTGCTGGGAATTGAACTCAGGACCTCTGGAAGAGCAGTCAGTGCTCTTAACTGCTGAGCCATCTCTCCAGCCATTTTTTTTTTAATCTAACATTTGTGCCAGATGCCATCCAAATTCTTCATAACCTTAGGAGTGCCTATCATCTGCTAGTATTTGTCATTTAGTAACTGGATAATATAAAGTTGATTTTCGAACAACTTTTGGCTGACCTTCATCAGTCTCATTATGTGGTGGCACAGGAGGCTCTGTCTTCATTGCTCTGTCTCCGTCTGAGTATCTCTCTTACTTTAAAAGATTTTTTTTTTTATCATATATACACTATTGTGTCTGCATGTACACCTGCACACCAGAAGAGGGCACCAGATCTCATTACATATGGTTGTTAGCCACCATGTGGTTACTGGGAATTGAACTCAGGACCTCAGGAAGACCAGACAGTGCTCTTACGCTCTGAGCCATCTCTCTCTCTCTCTCTCTCTCTCTCTCTCTCTCTCTCTCTCTCTCTCCCTCCCTTCCCCCCCCTTCCTATTTTTTCCAAGTGGCAAAGACCATGACTTCACATGATTCACATGAGATGGTTTGGCGGTTTTCTGTTGACAAAGATCACACAAACTGGAGCAGCATCAATATCCCACACCTGGGATTAAAACAAGAACATATTTACATAAAATAACTGAGTTTTTGAAGATACCAAAACTTGCACAACACATGGGCTCTGTCTTCCAGCAACTCTGCCTTCTACCCAACCCTGGCTGCAGTCACTGTCTGCCAACTCTCACAGCAGCAGCAGCAGAAGCTTTCCTTACCTTCTCACAGTCCACTGCCTGTCCTGGGCTGGGCCACTGTTTGCTCTCCCATGAGCATCAAGCTTCATGCTCACAACTCTTTAGTTGGTGAGTAAGCTAATCAAAGACAGTGACTTCATCATAGGCCTTCATCTGCCAGCAAAGGGAGCAACAACAAAGAGGTGGTTGTGTGGACACTGACGTCCTGTGCAGCAGCAGCAGCATCTCGGTGGGTCTGTGTGGACACTGACGTCCTGTGCAGCAGCAGCTCGGTGAGTCTGTGTGGACACTGACATCCTGTGCAGCAGCAGCAGCAGCTCGGTGGGTCTGTGTGGACACTGACATCCTGTGCTGCAGCAGCAGCAGCTCAGTGGGTCTGTGTGGACACTGACATCCTGTGCAGCAGCAGCTCGGTGAGTCTGTGCAGACACTGACGTCCTGTGCAGCAGCAGCAGCAGCAGCAGCAGCTCGGTGGGTCTGTGTGGACACTGACATCCTGTGCAGCAGCAGCAGCAGCAGCAGCTCGGTGGGTCTGTGTGGACACTGACGTCCTGTGCAGCAGCAGCAGCAGCAGCAGCAGCTCAGTGGGTCTGTGTGGACACTGACGTCCTGTGCAGCAGCAGCAGCAGCTCAGTGGGTCTGTGTGGACACTGACGTCCTGTGTAGCAGCAGCAACAGCAGCTCGGTGGGTCTGTGTGGACACTGACATCCTGTGCAGCAGCAGCAGCAGCTCAGTGGGTCTGTGTGGACACTGACATCCTGTGCAGCAGCAGCAGCAGCAGCAGCTCGGTGAGTCTGGTTGGTAGATATTTGCCCTGGAAGTTTGGCACACAGCAGGTATGTGGTACCATTTCTTGTGAGCACCCGTGGGGAGCCATGGCTGATCTCCACTTCTGCAGAGATCCTGAGGAGACTGAGATTGAAGAGCAAGCTGCTGCTGAAAAGCTGTGACCAAGGAGGATTTTCAGGGCAAACGGCTCACACGAGCTCCTAAGGTTACTGCTGCTCAACCCAAGTGGCAGACTAGGCTGAAGGCATGTAGGTGCCCTCTGTGCCTATCTGGAGTTTAGACGGGAGGGCCTGGCCAGCTTCCGAAGACTGTCAGCAGCTCTCCCAGCTCAGGCCACAGCGCTGGATTGGAACAATGTGGTCATAAAACTGTTCTGCAGACAAGCAAAATCGAAAGAAGGATGGAAAATAAACAGACCATGATGGCTGGAAAAAAAAAAATGTGGCTTCAATAGTGAATATTTGAGCCAGGCATGGAGACACAGGCCAGTAATCCCAACACTCGGGAGCCAGGCATGGTGACACAGGCCAGCAATCCCAACACTCAGGAGCCAGGCATGGTGACACAGGCCAGCAATCCCAACACTCGGGAGCCAGGCATGGTGACACAGGCCAGTAATCCCAACACTCGGGAGCCAGGAGGAGGAGGACGATCATAGGCCGTTTTTGGCTACCTCATGAGTTTTAGGCTTGCCTGGGCTACATGAGACCCTATCAATAAAACAACCAAACCAAATACTTGAACGTTAATGAGGCCTGGAGAGATGACTCAAAGGTTAAGAGCACTGGCTGTTCTTCCAAAGGTCCTGAGTTCAATTCCCAGCAACCACATGGTGGCTCACAGCCATCTATAATGTGATCTGATGTCCTCTTCTGGCCTGCAGGTACACGTGCAGGCAGAGCACTGTATACATAATAAATAAAAAATAAAATCTTTTTTAAAAGTTGATGAAAAATAAACTTAACTATATTTGTTCTAATGGTGCTCGTATAATAACTGGTAATATGGAAATGGCTGTGTAACCGGCCCCGGATCCTAGACCAACTGACACCATTAGTAGCACCATTCTGACCTTAAAACCCAGCACATAGCCAGGTGGTGGTGGTGGTGGTGATGGTGGCAGCACTCGCCTTTAATCCCAGCACTTGGGAGGCAGAGGCAGGCAGATCGCTGTAAATTCAAGGCCAGCTTGATCTACAAAAAGAGTCCTGGACAGCCAGGGCTACACAGGGAAACCCTGTCTAGAAAAAAAAGCCTAGCACATAGGCTCAACACTACCCGAACGGGAACAAAGGCCCGATCCATCAAAGACCAGGTCCATAGGTCCAGCCTCCAAGAAAGTCCCAAAATACCCCGACCTTGCTTTTCAGTTTCTGTCGTTTTCCGTCTTACTAACAGTTCACGCCAACCAAAGTGTGTCAACCAGGATGTGGGTTTTCAACATGAAAGTCCAAGAACTGTGAGCACTGGGACTGCATGATTTGAGAACGTTCCCTACCCAACTTTAAGAATGTCCACGAGGTTCTGGAGGTTGGCGCGCCCAAGGAAGTATCACTGAAGGCTCCCATCGCCCCGCCTTTATGTCTAAGTCAGAGTCCCCCAAGGAGTGGGAACAGCTGTGGAAGCTCTTCATCGGAGGGCCGGGCTTTGAAACAGCCAATCAGAGCCTACGGAGCCATTCTGAGCAACGGGGACAGTCACTGTCTGTGTGGTAATGAGAGATCCAAACACCAAGAGGTCCAGGGGCTTCGGGTTTGTCACATACGCCACGGCGGAGGAAGTGGATGCCGCTATGAATGCAAGACCACACAAGGTGGATGGAAGGGTTGTGGAACCCAAGAGAGCTGTGTCAGGAAAAGATTCTTCACTTAATTGTGAAGAAGATCTTTGTTGGTGACGCTGAAGAACATTGCCTACAAGACGACTTTGAGCAGTATAGGAAAACTGAAGTGATTGAAATCATGGCTGAGAGAGGCCGTGGGAAGAAGAGGGGCTTTGCTTTTGTCACCCCTGTTGACCATGCCTCTGTGTGAGTGGCCACAACTGTCAAGTAAGAAAGCCCTGTCAAAGCAAGACATGGCTAGTGCCTCATCCAGCCAGAGAGCTTGGAGTGGCTCCGGAAACTTTGGTGGTGGTCGGGGAGGCGGTTTTTGGTGGCAATGACAATTTTGGTCAAGATGGAAGCTTCAGTGGTCGTGGTGGCTTTGGTGGCAGCCGTGGAGGAGGTAGATGTGGTGGCAGCGGGGAAGGCTATAATGGATTTGGTAGTGATGGAAGCAGTTTTGGAGGTGGTGGAAGATACAATGATATTGGCAATTACAGTAATCAGTCTTCAAATTTTGGACCGATGAGGGGAGGACACTTTGGAGCAGGAGCTCTGGCCCTCATGGTGGTGGAGGCCAGGACTTGGCTAAACCACGGACCCAAGGTGGCTGTGGAGGCTCCAGCAGTAGCAGTAGCCGTGAGTGTGGCAGAAGGTTCTAGGTACATGAAAGACAGGAAACAAAGCTTAGCAGGAGAGGAGAGCCAGAGAAGTGACAGGGAAGCCACAAATTTGTGAACTCAGCCAAGCACAGTGGTGGCAGGGCCTAGCTGCTACAAAGAAGACATGTTTTAGACAACACTCATGTGTATGGGCCAAAGGAACGCCAGGACTGCATTTGTGACTAACTGTATAACAGGTTATTATAGTTTCTGTTCTGTGCAAAGTGTAAAGCATTCCAACAAAGGGTTTTATTGTAGACCTTTTTTCACCCGTGCTGTTGATTGCTAAATGTAATAGTCTGATCATGACGCTGGATAAATATGGCTAAAAAAAAAAAAAAAAAGAACGATGTGCTTACAGCTATAATTTTTAAAGAAATTTTTTCTAAGCCAGACATGAAGATACATGCCTTTAATCCCAGTTCGCAGGAAGGAAAAGCGGGTGGATTTTTTAGTTTGAGGGCCAGCCTGGTCTACAAAGTAAGTTCCAGGATACCCTAGGCTACAACCCCAGGCACGCCTTTAATCCCAGCACTCAGGAGGCAGAGGCAGGTGGATCTTCATGAGTTTGAGGCCAGCGTGGTATATGAAGTGGGTCTAGGACAGTAGCCAGGGCTCCATAGAGAAACCCTGTATCAAAAAACTGGGAAAAAAAAAAAAAAAAAAAAAAAAGGGAAAGCATGGTACTATGACTTCTACAAAATTGGCACGCAACATGGTATTGGTTGTGGGACCAAACACATTGTCACCATTGGCCCACATGCCTCCTTTGTTACATCCTGTAGATCATTTCTACAAGAGCGAGCGGTTCCACAGTAGATTCGGAGGAGCATCCCGGAGTGGAGGAACTGCACCATCCTTCCCTCACGCAGGAGAATCAAGAGGCTCACCTCACATGTAGACAGCGTGAATGTGGAATTTGCTTTGATTGGTGAAGAGAAAAAAAAAGGAAATGAAGGGTCCCATGGAAGGCTCACCCTGATGGCTAGTGCAGCCACGTGCTGTCACACACTGACCAACCTTTCCCTAAGGATGGGAGGGTTTACTTAGGAACCAATGACCAGTACTTTCCTGAGCTGCTCTCAGCTGTGCCACCGGTTAGTGCCGTCCTTACTCATAAGAT